>NC_134357.1:546177209-546213059 GCF_048569485.1 Anomaloglossus baeobatrachus | reverse complement strand
TCTCTAGTCCCCTTCCACGACAGCATAGGAGGTTGTCTCTCCACGCCCTAATTGGGACAGGAAGTTCAAGAGGTTTAAAAGGACCCTCCCACCTCCCATAGCCAGTGTCTTTCCTGTCCCCATGGGGCATGGAGAGGTTTTGTTTTTTCTCCTATGCTGTGGTGGCCGGCGAACTGCAGTATATATTTTTTTTTTTTTCCCCCTATTACCTTCAGCCGGACGGCATCGGTCGGGCCTTCACCGCTCCTCCCCTGCTGTTCCCTCACGCTGTGGGGGACCGCTGCTCCAGCCTTCCGGATCCTCCTGAGGGGTGATGCAGGCTGTTGAGCTCCCCCGGCCGGCGTCCTCCCTGAGCCGCCGGCCGGCCTCCCGCATGCACGCTGCCGGAGCGATCCGGAAGTGCTCCCGGAGGCGGGACTTCTGGTCTTGCGGACTTCCGGTCGAGCGCTTCCGGTTTGCGGAGGCAGCGTGGAGGCACGCCGACTGCGACTCGACCTGCCCAGGACCGGATGCGGGAGGCGGGGGAAACGTGCACCGTCACTGGGGAGGCAGGCCCTTGTCCATAAGGGGCTGCCATCGAAGACATCAGATCATGGTAAGACCGTGCTCCCTGTCATGTCTTCCGCTGCAGCTGCCTCTGCAGAACCCAGTGTGCCCCCTGCTACTGTGAGTATGGAGGGGACTGGTCCCTCGGACATAGGTCTCATCAGTGATTATGGCTCTCTGCTCTGTGTTTTCTAGGAGGACAAGGCCACCAAGAAAACTGACAGAAATGAGAAATCAGAGAAGCCTGAGAAGTCAGAAAAAACTGACAAGTCCCGATAAGCCTGATAGACCTGACAGAGTGGACAAAATTAAAAAAATGTCCCATCTGTATAAAGAAGCTCCCTGCAGTATGGGATAAAAAGCTTTGCCAGCAATGTACGGACCAGGTTATTAGGGCCGAACAACCATCTCTGATAGATGAGTTGCGGTCCCATGATGAAACAGGAGATTAGGGCCTCACTGGCTTCTCTCCCTGTGCCTGGCCCTGTGCCTGGCCCTGTGCCTGGCCCTGTGCCTGGCCCTGTGCCTGGCCCTGTGCCTGGCCCTGTGCCTGGCCCTGTGCCTGGCCCTGTGCCTGGCCCTGTGCCTGGCCCTGTGCCTGGCCCTGCTCCTGGCCCTGCTCCTGGCCCTGCTACTGGACCCTCTCCTCCAAAAAAAGAGGAGACTCCAGTCGACCCCTTCTGATCAGGAGGACGCTGATTCACCTCTGAGGGTCCTGATGAAGGATTTCCATCTGGGGGGTCTGACCAGTCCTTTCTTTTTCACTCAGAAGAGTTGGGGGATCTTATTGAGGCAGTTCGGAGCACTATGGGTTTAGAGGAAGTGCAGTCTCTTCCTTCAATCCAGGACGAAATGTTTGCTGGCCTGAAGTCAGTCAAACAGTTGGGATTCCCAGTTCATGCCAATATATTGGATATTGTTTCTCAGGAATGGGAATGTCCTGAGAGGCGGGTACGGAGTGACCTTAGACGCCGGTTTCCTCTGGAACCTTCGGGACTACATTGGGAGATCCCAAGAGTAGACGTTCAGGTGGCTAGGGTAGCTAAGCAAACGGCTCTTCCCTTTGAGGATACTTCCCAACTGAAGGATCAAATGGATAGGAAGGTAGAGGGCCTGATGAAGCGGTCCTGGGAGGCATCGTCTTCCTCTATTCAAGCCAACATTGCCTCCACCTGCGTATCCAGGTCCCCTAATTAGGTGGTTGGACCAGTTGGAGGCTCATATTTCCCAAGGGACCCCTAGGGAGGAATTACTGGAATCCCTTCCCTTGCTTAGGAAGGCTACCTGTTTTCTGGCAGATACCTCGGTGGAATCTGTCCGCCTGGCAGCCAGGACCTCGGTGCTTTCTAACTCTGCCCGACGTGCCCTCTGGCTTAAGGCCTGGAGTGGAGGACTCCACCTCTAAAATGAGGCTTTGTTCCCTTCCTTTTAATGGGGATTTGGTGTTTGGACCTGCCCTGGATGATATCCTGGACAAGGCGACTGATCGTAAGGCCTTGCCCGATCCTAGACCTACCAGGAAGCGGTCCTTTCGTCCCTCGATGCCTCAGGCCTCCCAGCCCAGAGGGAAAGGGAAGGCAGGCAGGTGGAGCTATCCCCAAAGGTAGAGGGAGAAACATCCTCATCCCTCCACATCAGCAACGTCCTCAGCAGGACAAGCAGTGACTCGGCCCGGGTGGGGGGGAAGACTCTCAGCGTTTCTTACCCAGTGGCAGTCCATAACCTCTTGCCAATGGGGTTCTGAAGATCATCTCGGACGGTCTTCTCATAGAATTCCTTTCCCCCCCTCTTCCGGGTCTCCGAGTCACTGCGCTGGCATCGCCGGGTTCACAGACTCTGTTGTACACAAAGATTTTAGAGTTAGTGCACTCGGGGGTCGTTTCCCCAGTCCCGAGTCGGGAAGAAGGGATAGGACACTACTCCCGTCTCTTCCTGGTCAAGAAGCCATCCGGCGACGTCCGTATAATTATCAATTTAAAAAGTCTAAACCGTCAGGTCAGGTACCGGCGGTTCAAGATGGAGTCGGTGAGATCAGCTATTCCCCTGATAGGTCTACACCACCAGATGGCCTCTATCGATCTGAAAGATGCCTACTTCCATGTACCCGTCCATCCGGGACACAGACAATACCTCAGGTTTGCGGTGCTTCACGGGGAAGAAGTACTTCATTTCCAATTCAATGTACTTCCCTTCGGGATCTCCTCAGCTCCAAGGATCTTTTCCAAGATCATGGCAGAGGTGGTCGCCTTCATAAGATTGCAGGGTATCTGTCTAGTTCCGTATCTGGACGACTTTCTTCTCATGGCTCCGTCTGCTCCAACCCTCCGGAGCCATGTGGAGAGGTCTTTGGGAATCCTTCGGTCTCTGGGATGGATTCCCAATCTCAAAAAATCACAGTTAACCCCCCTCCTCCACACGGCAGTTTCTCGGAGTGCTGCTGGACTCCGACAGACAGGCATCTTTTCTCCCAGAGGGCCACAGGATAGCTCTGTTATCCAAAATCTCGAAGCTCCGCAGGCAGGCTCGCCCAACGCTTCGAGCGGCTATGTCAGCCCTGGGTTCCATGACATCCTGCATCCCCTCGGTCAGGTGGGCTCAGGCCCATTCTCGGTGTCTCCAGGATCATATCCTGACACACTGGGGACAGACTCCCGTCATCCCTAAACAGAAGGTTTCGCCTCTCGGAGTCCGTCTCCTCATCCTTCTCTGGTGGCTGAGTCCCGCCAACCTGCAGGTGGGGGTTGCCTGGACTCAGAAACCCCTGGTTACACTGACCACAGATGCCAGCCTACGTGGATGGGGGGCAATGGTGGCAAATTCCCCATTTCAAGGGGTCTGGAGTCCTTACGTCAGCTCCCAATCCTCCAACTACCGGGAGCTCAGGGCAGTCAGGGAAGCCCTCCTTGCGGCTCAGGACCTCGTCCGGGACTCTCACGTCCTGGTATATTCAGACAATGTCACAACAGTGGCACATCTCCGCCATCAGGGCAGTACACGCTCAGGCGCCCTGAAGTCGGTATCCTCCCGAATCTTTCAATGGGCAGAACAATCTCTGCTCTCCCTTTCTGCGGTCCATCTGAAGGGCTCCCTCAATCTTCAGGCGGATTTCCTGAGTCGTCGGGATGTTCATCCAGGGGAATGGAGCCTGGATCAGGCAGTGTTCTGCTCTCTAGTGGCAAGGTGGGGTGCACCAGAGGTGGACCTCTTTGCCTCAGCAGAGAATCGCAAGGTCGCAACATATTTCTCCCTGAACCCAAGGGACGAGGCTTTAGGGGTAGACGCTTTCTGCCACAGTTGGTCCTTTCGCCTCGCTTACGCGTTCCCCCCCCTCTTCCTCTTCTCGCACGGGCCCTGAGGAAGATCAGAGACGAGGGGGTCCCAACTATACTGGTAGCCCCTCTGTGGCCCCGGAGGAGTTGGTACAGCTTGGTCATGACGCTAGGAATCGACGGCCCAGTCCTCTTAGGTTCGGACCCCAGCTTACTGTCACAGGGTCCGATTTTCCATCCGGCTCCTCAGAAACTCAACTTGGCTGCCTGGCTTCTGAGGCCCGGGCACTGAAGGCTCAAGGGCTTTCTGACAAAGTTGTGGCTACGCTGCAGAAGAACCGTAAACCTGTGACTAATAGTATATACAACAAAATCTGGAAGAGATTTTCCTCCTGGTGTGGTTCTCGGCCTCCTGACCCTTTTCGGCCTAATATTGCGCAGATTCTGGACTTTCTCCAAAGTGGTTTAGACTTAGGTCTTAGGCCCAGCTCCCTGAAAGTTCAGGTGTCAGCACTCAGTGCAGTCTTTGACACGGCTCTGGGCAGATCATCGTTGGATCCGTCGGTTCTTTGTGTCCGCTAGTAGACTCTGTCCACGTCGGAGGGTCCTGACGCCTCGCTGGGATCTCAATGTGGTCCTTACAGGACTATCTCAATCTCCGTTTGAACCTCTGTGCTCTTGTAACATTCGTTCCCTTTCTCACAAGACTGCTTTTCTTGTGGCTATTACATCTGCTCGCAGAGTCGGCGAACTTCAGGCTTTGTCTGTTAGGGAACCTTATCTGACCATCAGAGATGACAGCATTGTTTTTCAGCTGGACCCTTCCTTCCTTCCCAAGGTGGTTTCGGATTTTCACCGTTCGCAGTCCATCGTCCTGCCTTCATTCTGTCAGAATCCTCGGACTCCGGGTGAGGAAGTGTTTCATTCTTTGGATGTCCGTCGGATAGTGTTGCACTACCTAGAGGTTACTGCTTCTTGGCGCCTTGATTCTAACCTGTTCATCCAGCCCTTTGGCCGCAATAAGGGCAAGAAGGTGGCTAAGAGTACAGTCGCCAACTGGATTGTGCGAGCAATTAGAGATGCATACCTCGCTCAGCATCTCTCTCCGCCTACTGGATTCACGGCGCACTCCACCAGGGCTACCTCTGCCTCCTGGGCCGAACGGGCAGGGGCCTCCCCTGAGCAGATCTGCAAGGCGGCTACGTGGTCTTCGCTCCATACCTTCACGAAGCATTATCGTCTGGATCTGGATTCCAACAGGGATTTGGCCTTTGGCAGGAAAGTCCTGCAGGCTGTGGTCCCCCCCTAGGTATCAATTCTTTGGTATTCCTCCTATGCTGTCGTGGAAGGGACTAGAGAAATAAGAATTATTCTTACCGATAATTCGCTTTCTAGGACCTTCCACGACAGCAGGTAATTCCCTCCCCTATGTATTCATGTATTCCTGAATGTGTAGTACTTCTCATATGCTATGGATTCTTTGTAAGACACTGGCTATGGGAGGTGGGAGGGGTCCTTTTAAACCTCTTGAACTTCCTGTCCCAATTAGGGCGTGGAGAGACAACCTCCTATGCTGTCGTGGAAGGTCCTAGAAAGCGAATTATCGGTAAGAATAAATTCTTATTTTGGTTATAAGTTGCTTCATAATACAACTTTTTTTTTTCCTTTCTGCACTTCTAATCATTTTAATTATTATTTTATTTTTTTTTCAGGTTTTGACACAATCTGCTGCAGAATTGATGATGGAATTGCCGTACTCCTTGCTTTGTGTGGATGACGCGTCCTACATGAGGGGGGGGGCTGTACATATTTTTATCCTTTCAGTTGCCTTTATACTGAGTTTTTGTTGCTCTATTGCTTTGTAATTAATGATTTTTTTTTTTGGGGGGGGGTTATAAAGTTTCACTCTTCAGGAAAAAAAGTTTATTTTAAAAGGAGATTCTGTTTTTGTGTCATTAATATCTGAAGTTGAAGTAAGTTTTAAATGCATCAGAAATAAGAAACATAAAACAGTAAAGTCTACAGTTTACAATGTAAAAAAATGTATTTTTGTACAAAAGTTTAATTTGTGATAAATATAATAAAGTTGTATTTGTACAATATTTAGTCCTGTTATTTGTATTTAAATCTGTTTTATTTTATTTAAATATTTCTGTGAAAATGTTTATGCCAAATTTATCTTTTAAAGTAAAATTACTAAATTTCTACGAGTGATGGAAATGTTTTGTTTTTTTTCTTCTTCCCCTTTAACACATTCAGTATGTAGTTATAAAATTGGTCACTGTTAGTTTCCATATTGAAATTTACATTTTAATTACATGCATATGCAGGAAAAGTCTGATGCATCTGTGTAAAGCCTAAGGTCCTTATAAGAACATGAAGTGGACAAGAAAAATACTTTTGTAACAATGATGTTCACTTGCAAAAGCTGAGTGGATGAAAATATCCTTAAGGCCGGTGTCACGTTTGCCTCGCGTGTATCTCGAGCGAGTCTCGCGGTGCATTACCCTTCGCGGGCTCGCACTTTCCTTACAGGAGTGTCTGAGCTGCATAGAGATACATGCAACAGACCCGCTCCTGTGAGGAGAGTGCGAGTCCGTGACGGGTGATGCGATTGCCTCGCGTGTATCTCGCGGTGCAAGTGTGACACTGACCTAAGGACTGTTTTTCACACGTCAGTGAAAAACACGTTTTTCAGACTTGTAAAAAAACGCACATGTCCCTCCGTGTGCTGTGATTCACGGCACACATGGGTTGTCCATTAGAAATCCGCCATGCGTGCTTTGTTATACATGATTGCACATGGACAAACTCACCTCTCCTGTTCCTGCTGTCCGTGGTGCTGGAGAGTCCTGCGATGCAGCATCCGGCCGCTTTCTCACCTCTATAGCCACTTTCACACCATATTAAAAATGTTGTTCTTTAAATTTTCTAAAAGCAGATTAATTATATAGTACATTTTAAAATCTACATGGTCAAAATTGTTGGTACCCCTCATTTAAAGTAAAACCCACAATGGTCACAGAAATAACTTGAACCTAACAAAAATAATAATTTATGAAAATGAGCAAATGACAGTCAGACATTGCTACTTTTCTGCTTCCACAGAATTATTTTAAAAAATGAAACTCTTGATACATGCCTGGACAGAAATGATGATCCCGTAACTTAATATTTTGTTGCACAACCTTTCGAGGCATCAAACCATTCCTGTAACTGTTAATGAGACTTCTGCGCCTCTCGACAGGTATTTTGGCCGCTCCTCAAGAGACCTCATGACAACCACCAGGTCACCAGCCTATGGAAATCCTCTCGGACCATGACAAACATGGATTGGGGGGCTTGTCATTGAGGAACTCCAGATATAATAATTTTCAAATCAGAAGCATTGCTATTAGGGATGATCGAATACCTCAAATATTCGGCTTCGCGAATATTTTCCGAATACCTCGCCACTATTCGATGCGCAATGTAAGTCTATGGGAAGCCTGAATAGTACTGAATAGTTATTCGGGTTTCCCATTGACTTACATTGTGCATCGAATACTCGCAAATGGTCGAATAGCGGAGAGGTATTTGGAAAATATTTGCAAAGGCGAATAATCGAAGTATTCGATCATCCCTAATTGCTATACATTATATCAGAAATGAGCATAATAAAAGTTAAAGTCCCACTTAGTTACAAAAAGTGAGATCTTTTTATAAATATTGTTACTAAATAGGTACATTTATGTAAATAAAGTACATATATTCAGCAAACATCAGGAACAAGCAGACTATAAAACTAAAAAAATATTTAACCCCTTCAGTGAACAAGGCAAAAATTACATTATACTGTTTACTCAAAGCATCAAACAAAAATTGGACTACAGCATGATCGAAAAAACGAGTGTAAATTAGGTATTCTAGAAATGTAATTGTCCTGCAAAAATAAAGATGCCAAACAACTCTATCATGAGAAAAAAATAAATATACAGCTCATAAAAATAATTATTTTGTTATATTCTATATTAATATATTTTATTCAGTCACTAAAAACAATACAAATCCGGTATCCCTGTAATCATGAGAATAAACCCATCTTCTCACTTGTAACACACGCGGAACGGTGTGAAAAAGTCCTGAATTAATGTTTTTGTGGTTTTTTTTATTTCTTTATTTGTTCATTCTGCCTACTAAAAAAATGGTATGTGCATGTAAATGTTAACAATAAAAATGTAAACTAGTGCTGCGGAAAACACAATCTTAGATTACTCTTTTAATAGACAAAGAAAAATGAAAGCTCTCAAAATAGTTTGATGCAAAAAGGGTTTTTTTTTTTTTTTTTTTTAGAAAAGAGGTTCTCACCCAAATCTAAAGACATACAATATAAATCTGAAACTGGTGTAATTGCAACGTCTAATCATGTATACCGCACAGTGAACTGTGTAAAAGCTAAAATTATTGACCACCTGTGGATTTGTTCATTGTTCCTCCCAAAGATCGCAAAAGGGCTCTGCACACATTTATCCTGAACTCAGAGCTGAGCGCTTAAACAGGAGAATCTGTGAAAATCTCTGAAACACAGGCTTCAGACAGAACCCCTGGCTGAAAATTCACTATGAGGCAGATGGAGACTGAGCTGCCCCCACGTCAGCAGCCGGGTTGCTCGGATCCGCAGTGGCACGAGGGGCGTCCGGGCCCGGGGGTTGCGCGGCCACTCGAATACAGGGGGTATTTACAGGGGATGGTGTATTTAAAGTTTGTGACACACCCGTGGTGTGTGGTAAGGTGGAGTACCACCACTGCAGCTGGGAGTACTCGGTGGCGATGGAGTGGGCAGCCAGGTGTTTAACCCCCTCCACGGGTGGGGGAATGCCCCGGGACTTTGTGATGGTGGCGGGACGTGCCGTTGGGGAGGTAGAGGGTCACTTGCGTACTCAGGCCATAAAGCGTACACCAACAACTTTGTAAACCAAAGTTCTGGACGCCGCTGATGGGGAGCACGTTTGGGTCCTGTTTCTGCTGGTGTTGCCTGATGATCTGTGACCTTTCCCTTGGCACCATGTTCTCTTCTAGCTGTCCCCTATAGCTTGAAACTAATCGGGTCCGGCTCCCCAGTGTGACTGAGGGAGCTTGCTCTCGGGGTTCACGCTTGAGATTTCCTGGACCGGTTTAGTGGAAAGTCCTATCCCCCTCGTTGCGCTAGTACCCCAATTTTGGAGCGGGTGGAGAGCGGATCTTGAAGGCTCCGTTCTCGTCAGGTGAAATGTCAGGTTGCCTGAAGCTACTCCCTGACCTAGGGTCCACGTACCCCGTCTTGCCCTGGTCCCAGCACGGTAATGGTAAAAGACCGCCGACTGTCCTCCACGACAATACTGTGCCCCTTGTCATGCTGTCCACTGGTGGGTGTGGTGCAGAGTGTTCCTAGGATTTTGATTAGCTGGTTTTGGCAACACGATTGGTTAGGGACCCATAACCAAGGAGGAGGTGGATATTGCACCGAAGGGCAGATTGCACAATACCCTGTGATGACCTGATAGGCCAGGGCGTCACATTCCCCCTTCGTTAAACGTAGCTCGTCCCCGAGCTACAGTACATCAGAGGTTATTTATTTATTTTTTTAAAACTGAAGTAGAAAAAAAAGAAACATTTTTATTTACAAAATACATCCCTCATTAGTGAGGCTGGTTACTTAAACGTTACGGGAAACTTTGTGAGTTAATCTCTCCAACGGTGGAACGCTACCGGTTTCAGTAGTAGAGGAGGCTCAACCTGCCCCGTTGCAGCCTCTTCCTGCAACAGTCCAGTCCCAATGTCCCGAATCCCATTAACTCGCCACCCAAACAACCTGACCCCCTGCAAACCTATTGTGGGTCCGTGACCAGGTTACGGTCATGGGCGTTGTAATAGACAACTCTGGTGGGCACAGGAGGTGCAACTATTTACAAAAACACAAGTTCATATTGGTCACAACCAGTCCTTTGACCATGGTCCATTTTTACTATATATAATTAACAAAGTCCATGTACCGAGTGTACACATTATAGCCAATCTGCTCGCAAATCAGGTAACTTTCACTCTTTTCATTTAGACCCTGTTGATTAGACACTCATTTTCTAAAAATCTCTACATGAAAAATAACAAACTTAGTAAAATAACAAACGAAACACCGATACCTAGCAATTTCTGTTACAACAGTAAACATTACTGGTACCTCTAGCATTCTTCACGATAGCTCCGTGGGGGCTGACCAAAGTTAGCATGGGTTGACCTCAACTCTAGACCCTCATTCCCCCCTGGTGGCATGACAATACTCCTCTACAGGTTCCTCGCCCTCAGTGTTGGGTGTAGCTGGTAGGACCCTACGTGTGCGTGGCAAGGGTACAGGCGCTACTCTAGGTGCTGGAGTGGGTGCAGTGTCAGTAAGCCTTTCCTGTTCTAGTTCTTCCATGGGTTGTGGGAATGTTAACACAGGGACTATTACTGCTCCATTCTGCATAGGCCAATCTTCCGGAAAGTCACCTAGGATGGTATGGATCATCCTCTTCTTTCCATCCACCACTTGAGGCTGAGGTTCATCTGCCACCCTTAAGGGTTCTGGGCACTTCCTCAGATGGTCTCGGGATACCGTAGATGTGGTCCTTCCTTGATCCTTGCTGATTAGGCAGGTCTTCTGGTTATCAAAGTTGGATGGCTCTACCACATATGGCTCCTTTTCCCACTGATCATCTAGTTTGTGCAGCTTTCTGTTCCTTTTTAATACAATCTCGCCGCGGGCGAAGGTGGTTGCTTTTGCTTGCTTGTTAAAGTTTCTTTCTTGTCGTTCCCGGGTTTGATTCAAACTCTCTTCAACGGACTTCTGAATCCGTTTGTACTGGATATGGCGACGCGAGTCCCAATCCGCTCCGGGCACATGGGTTTCGGGCAATTCGACCTCCGTCTCCAAATCAATGGGAAGTCTTCCAGGTCTAGGTCTCATCAGATAAGCTGGGGTACACTTGGTGGATCCCACCGGGATGTTGTTATAGATGTCCACAAGGTCTGGTAGTTTTTTAGGCCACTGGTTCCGCTGCTCAAGAGGAAGGGTTTTCAACAGATTGATCACTAGGTGGTTCATCTTCTCACACATCCCATTCGTCTGCGCATGATAGGGTGTGGTGCGTATCTTTTTGCACTCTTACAGACTGCAGATCTCATGGAAGATTTCGAATGCAAGGCCTTGATCCGTAAGGACTCGATCGGGGTACCCATGCAGCCTACAGAAGTGTGCCTGGAACGCGGTGCTGGCAGTCAAATCTTTAACGGGTACCACCACCAAGAACCGTGTGCAGTGGTCGACTATCGTGAGTGCATACATATATCCACTCCTGCTGGGGGTCAATTTGACATGGTCCAGAGCCACAATCTCCAGGGGCTGCTTGGTGACAATTGGCTAAAGTGGTGCTCGCTCCCAGTAGGGGGCGTCAGCGTCCGGCCTCGGCTCCTTAGCTGGCTCTGGCTTCAGGTGCACTCTTGCGGCCCCAACAGCCATAGAGATGTCGCGCGGCGGAGGAACCGGTAGCTCTCCAGGCTCTACTTCCGCTTTGTTAAACAGAAGAACCCACTGCTCTGCAGCCGAGGTTGCAGAGTCCGGGTGCTCCACCTCTGAGGACGGGCCCGGTAATGCGGCCGTGTCTGGTCTGGCCGGTGTCAGGGTGACCACTTTCGTGACTGGGTCAAGGGACAGAACCGGGGTTCCCGCAGCTGGAGTTTCATATATAGGAGCTGATGGTACCACTGCCGGGGTGGAAGTAGGTAGCTCGGCGTCCACCGAGGACGGGGTTGGGGGTGGTCCGGATCCCACAGCTGCATTGGCCGGATTAGGGTAATCAACAGGAACTGGGTAACTACTTACCCTCTCTTCACGTAGGATCTCAATCGCACGGGCTCGCACCGCCATCGCCAGGGTCCTCATCTCTTCTCTCAAGTGGTCCAGTATAAACAGGAACTGCATCCGCATTCTCCTGCACAGCTGCTCCATCTCTTCTTCGATTCAGGTCGCGGTCCCGGGAACAGCACGTTCCAGGAACGTTATGGCAGAGTACTGGAGTCCCTGCTTCTCTTCCGCTGCTGCTACATGCCGTCACGCCCCCTCGGTTTTCACTCAGCACTCTTCTCGATGCTGTGGCCCTCTGGGAACTTCCGGTTCCGGCCTCACACTCAGGACGAAGGGCGGGGCTTCTGCTTTGCGCGCTTTTGCGGGAAAGATGGCGGAGTTGGCAGGAAACTTGCCGTTTTCGGTCTTCAAGGCGCATGTCACCCAGGTAAGTGAGTCCTGCTCATATCCTGTTCGTGACGCCAGGAATTTTGAAGTCCCACTGTTAAAAAAAGACATATACTGAAGTGGATACAATTTGCCAAAGAGAACCTCAACTGGCATAAAGGAAAATGGAGAACCATCTTGTGGACTGATGAAAGTAAAATTGTTCTTTTTTGCTCGAAGGCCCACAGACAGTTTGTCAGCCGACACCCAAACTCTGAGTTAAAGCCACAGGA
This sequence comes from Anomaloglossus baeobatrachus, assembly GCF_048569485.1. Classification (NCBI taxonomy): domain Eukaryota; kingdom Metazoa; phylum Chordata; class Amphibia; order Anura; family Aromobatidae; genus Anomaloglossus; species Anomaloglossus baeobatrachus. The sequence goes on along the minus strand of NC_134357.1, from coordinate 546,200,727 downwards.
CATGATGAAGACAGTGAAGCATGGTGGTGCAAGCATCATGATATGGGCATGTTTCTCTTACTATGATACCGGCCTATTTACCGCATACCAGGGGTCATGGACCAGTTTACATATATCACAATACTTGAAGAGGTCATGCTGCCTTACACTGAAGAGAAAATGCCCTTGAAATGGGTGTTTCAACAAGACAACAACCCTAACCAAAATTTTGTTTCCACTCCAACAAAATGGAGGTTATGGAGCAGCAAGTCCAATACCTGGACCTTAGGGTACATTCACACGACCGTCCCATTTTTGCAGTCTGCAAACAACGGTCCTGTGTTTCAACGGATGCATGTGTGCCTTTTTTTTTTGCGGACCACAAAAACACGGAAGGAGGGTTACATACAGTCTAAAAGTAGAAAGATAGATGAGAAAGACATATAATGTCCCACTCCACTGAATTTTGTAATCTTGCACCCTTTAGTGCCTTTGATGTGGCACTAAAGGGTGTTTAGCCTGGTACGTGGCCAAAAAATAAATAATTAAAAAAATTATGGGGTGCCCCCAAATTGGATCAACAGCCAAGGTAAAGAGGACAGCTGTGGTCTGGTATTCTCAGACTAAGGAGGTCCATGATTATTGGACACACCCCAGCCTAAAAAAAAAAGCAGGCCGCAGCTGCCTCAGAAGTGGCGTATCCATTAGATGTGCCAATCCTGTTGCTTTGCATCAGCTCATCCTGTTGCCCTGGTGCAGTGGCAAATTGGGTAATATATGGGGTTGATACCAGCTGTATAAGGTCTGCTGGCATCAAGCACAGATTTAAGTGATGTCATGGCATCTATCAGATACCCGACATCACTAACCCAGTCAGTAATGAAAAAAATAAAGGACAAACAAATTTTTATTTGAAAAAACAATTCCCAACACATTCCCTCGTTCACCAATTTATTGAAAGAAAAAACAAATCTGGGTCAGGTGTAATCCAATAAGAGTCTCCTACGACGATCCATACTCACTGTCACAGTCAGTGAAGAACAGAATGTTCCCCATTGACTGGGAGAGCAGTGTATTGACCTGAGCTAACATCATTAGGTCAGGCAGGTCACGGCAGGGCATGGCAAGCGCCGATGTCGTGAGGTTAGCTCAGTTAATTAGCTGCAGTTATGAACTGCGCTGAACCTCTGATGTTAGAGCTCGTAACTGAGTTCAATGACCGCAGCGTTGGCATGCAAAGTATGGCGAGCAGCCTGTGATCTCACCGGTACTCACAGCCTCGGGCTGCTCATGAGACTTGAGGTGATATGGCTGCAAGCATGGAACTCAGTGATGAGAGCTGACGTCACGAGTTCAACGGACTTCATCAGTACAGGTAATGAACTTTGCTAACCTTGAGACGACAGCGCTTATCGTCCCCTCAACTGCTTACACACTGCTGTGAGCCGTTGCGGGGCTGTCGGGGGAGTGTGAGACAGACTGCAGGGGCACCGATAGACGGAAGCCACACAGAAGTACGTCCGTGTATCTTACGGGGATTTTGCAGACCTCTTGACTTGTGTTGTGTCACGGTCCGCATTTGCGGAACAGAATTGGACATATTGCATATTAATGGAATGGACATACGGACATCAATGTGTATTTTTATCAAACTGATGGCACACAGAAGTACTTCTATATGGCATTCGATCCTACACAAAACACATTGAAAAGATGGTCTTGTCAGTAGGTCGGCAAAAAAAGGAACTGAGCAGGACAAACGGAATGGTCGTCTGAATGAGCCCATGATCCAATAGAACACTTGTGGGGTGACATCAAAAATGGTGTTTCTGAGGCAAAGCCAACAAATGGAAATAGATTATGGGATGTAGTCAAAGCGTTCTGGGCTGGAAAAAGAGTTGACAGGTGTTAAAAATATACTCTTAAATATATTTTTCTTCAAATACGTAAAAGCGCATGAAAGAAAGAACTCCAAAAATGTAAAAAATAAATGTATTTTATCTATTTAAAAATGGTTGCCAGGGTTCAGTTACAGAAAGGAAAAATAATATACTTCATTAGCTTACGTAAAAGAGTTCATTTAGTCCATACTGATCAATAGAAAATCTTCATCCATCTCTCCTTGGATTCTGAATGGCAAGGCAGGGGTGATATACCATAGGCTTCTCAGCATGTGTTCATCTTGCAGCCTGTAAGCATTCTGGGACAGCTGACGACGTGCAGGAGCCGAAGTAGCCCCCTCCATCGTGTGTTATATGACAACTGTTCAAACCATATAGGGAAATTACTGCTGGACGCATGTCACATGGTGTAATCTCTAGAAACTTCCAAATGATTTATATATCCTTCCATGTCAGCACTTATGTATATTCAATATGGATATTTTAATATTTATTCCTTATGAGAACTTTATCAATAAACTATGCCCTCCAACATAAACAGAACTGTGAACATATATGTCCTACTATAAAATATTTAATAACTAGATGTATTAATTTTAATGTTTTTACAACAGGTGCCAGTGACGCACCCATGGGGTCGGGTGCTTACTCGTCACCATGCCACGGTTCTTCTCCTGGGACGCCACGGTGGCCTCGCCCGGCGGTGTCAATAAAGCTTTGGGATGGGGATTATGGAAGTAGTAGTTTGTGAAGCCACCTGTGGTGTGAGGACAGTTATTAGCCACCGCTGCGGGATTGCTTCTCTCTTCTGAGGTGGATGACTACGCAGCTCAGATGGTACAGCTCTCCACAGGCAGAGCTATGCCCCAGGGAGGATGATGGCGGTAGTAGTCTCTGTCGATGCAGGAGCGCGATACTGGAAGTTCCAGCAGAAAATGGATGACACAGATTATGCAGTTCAAGGTCTTTTCTCTCTAGTAGCACACCGCTTTTGGAGCACCGGGCTACGCTGTGATGGGCTTCGCCGATCCCAGATACTTCGGAGGATGAGGCCGGTGTTTCCTTCTGTGCGTCACCTTTAGATGTTTTCCCTCCACCCCAGCTCCTGGGCCGTGGAATGGGTCACGGGTGCCTTCCGCACTCCCCGCGTACCCTGGAATTCCTTTTCTTTCCTAAGAACCCAGGTTGAGCCTCCAGCTCCAGACCACGGGTCCCTGTCTGTTCGTGTCTTTGCTTCCTGGCTTGTCTGCTTCTGAGTGTGACCTCACACGGACAGTGTCTGGTGCTGACTGCCTATTGTGTGTTAGATGGCTCCTCGCTTCCCCTGTGGTTGCCTTGACTCCCGGGTCCCAGAACTAGTGGGCATGAGGTCCCATACCTCGCTATGGCTACCCCAGCACCTACCCTAGTCCGGTCCCAGTGGCAGTTCTCCCGTGTATATGTGTTGGTTGAATGTGATGGTGGTTGTTACTGGTGACGAACTCCTCCGTATCCATGATGAATACTGGACCTTAAGTGAAGTGCAGTACACTGTGGTGCCTGAAGCTGCAGGGGCGCCACATCAGAATTTGGTGACTATGCAACATAGATGGGAAGCAGTTCTAAAAAAATGGTTATGTAGCTAAATATTACGTTAGGGATTCACAGTAAATGCCCGGGTTAATAACTGCTGTTAACAAAATAGAATATTAACATTCCCGGGATAGAATGTATAAATAGAATATATTAACGCCCGGGATAGTAACTGTCTCTCTGTTTCTCACCCATTCTCTGTCTGTCTCCCCCTCTGATATATCTCTCTGTCTCTCTCTCTCTATCTCTTTGTCTGTCTGTCTCTTTCCCTGTCTGTCTCTGTCTCTTTCTCCGTGTGTCTCAATCTCTGTCCCTGTCTGTTTGTCTATCTATCTCTGTCACTTTCCCTGTTTGTCTCTTTCCCTGTCTGTCTCTTTCCCTCTCTTTCCCTGTCTGTCTGTTTCCCTGTGTCTGTCTGTCTCTTTGTCTGTGTCTGTCTCTTTACCTGTCTGTCTCTTTACCTGTCTGTGTCTGTCTCTGAACCTGTCTTTCTCTTTCCCTCTCTTTCCCTGTCTGTCTCTTTCCCTGTCAGTCTGTCTCTTTGTCTGTGTCTGTCTCTTTGTCTGTCTCTTACCCTGTCTATGTCTGTTTCTTACCCTGTCTGTGTCTGCCTCTTTCCCTGTCTGTGTCTGTCTCTTTCCCTGGCTGCATTGTGACATGCCAACATTCCATATAAAGGCGTTGCTGCGCATTCTTCTGAAGTTCTGGTGCACTGTGGCTCCCAGCTCCATTCGCTTTAATGGAGGCAGGTTTTTTGGCGAATAACTGTAAAGAGTGGGGTTAAAATTTCCCCTCAAAACATAGCCTATGACGCTCTCGGGGTCCAGAAGTGTGAGTGTGGAAAATTTTGTGGCTGTAGCTGCGACGGTGCGGATGCCAATCCCGGACATACATACATACACACACACATACACACACACATACACACATTCAGCTTTATATATTAGATATAGGCTCTGTAGAAGCTGCTAGTGAGTGACCTCATGCGCTCAGCAGAATAACCCTATATGGTTTGGACAGCTGCATATATAACACGACACATGGGAGGGGGGGGTGTCACTCTTGCACATGTCGAAGCTGAGCCAGAATCTATCCAGCCCATGCAAGATGAAGTAACACATGCTGTCAGGCCTACAGTATCTAAGGCTTGCCTAACCATTCAGGAACCAAGGATAGATGAATGAAGATTTCTATTGATTTTGTAAGAATTGGACTATTATTGAACTCTTTACGTAAGCTAAGAAAGAATACTATTTTTTTTCCATTCTGTAACTGAACTGTAACTTTTTTTTTTGGCAAACCTTTTACTAAATATAAAATATATCTATTTATTTTTACATTTTTTTAAGTTCGTCTTTCATGCGCCTTATCACGTATTTGAAGAAAAATATATTTAAGGGATATATTTTAACACACTGGTATTTTTTTTTAACAGCCAATGTTCATTTTTTTTATATTTTCTGTAAAGTAGTTAAACAATCTATAAATTTCTCGGCATGTTTTCATTTAGAAAACAGTGTGCAACATTCCCAATGCATGGAAATAAAAACTATTATAACAATTTTGGCCTTAACTCATGTTTTTAAACACATTATTATTTTGAGCACAACTGTACCTGGAAGGAGCACATACATTCTAGTGTCTTCAATAGTGAATTAGCTAGAATGTACAGGCTGCAGTCAGGACCTGGAAGGAGCCCGTATATCTGAAATCCTCAGTAATTAGACTGTGAACCCTCGCAGGCAGGGTGCTCTCTCCTCCTGTACCAGTCTGTGTCTTGTAATGTTCATGATTATAGTGCTTGTTTTTATGTATACCCTTTCCACATGTAAATGGCCATGGAATAAATGGTGCTATAATAATAAATAATAATAATATACACCTGGAAGGAGCCTGTACACTTTAGTTTTTTCAGTAAAGAGTGTATTGCAATGTACGGGCTGCAGTAAGGTCCGGGAAGGAGCCTGTATATCTGAAACCTCAGTAATATACACCTGGAAGGAGTCTGTACATTCTAGCTTCTTCAGTAGTGAAACAGCTAGAATGTACAGGCTGCAGTCAGGCCCAGGAAGGAGTCCGTACATTCTAGCTTCTTCAGTAGTGAGTCAGCTAGAATGTACGGGCTGCAGTCAGGACCTGGAAGGAGCCCATATATCTGAAATTCTCAGTAATTAGACTGTGAACCCTCGCAGGCAGGGTGCTCTCTCCTCCTGTACCAGTCTGTGTCTTGTAATGTTCATGATTATAGTGCTTGTTTTTATGTATACCCTTTCCACGTGTAAATGGCCATGGAATAAATGGTGCTATAATAATAAATAATAATAATATACACCTGGAAGGAGCCTGTACATTCTAGTTTCTTCAGTAAAGAGTGTATTGCAATGTACGGGCTGCAGTAAGGTCAGGGAAGGAGCCTGTATATCTGAAATCCTCAGTAATATACACCTGGAAGGAGCCTGTACATTCTAGCGTCTTCAGTAGTGAAACAGCTAGAATGTACAGGCTGCAGTCAGGCCCAGGAAGGAGTCCGTACATTCTAGCTTCTTCAGTACTGAGTCAGCTAGAATGTACGGGCTGCAGTCAGGACCTGGAAGGAGCCCGTATATCTGAAATCCTCAGTAATTAGACTGTGAACCCTCGCAGGCAGGGTGCTCTCTCCTCCTGTACCAGTCTGTGTCTTGTAATGTTCATGATTATAGTGCTTGTTTTTATGTATACCCTTTCCACATGTAAATGGCCATGGAATAAATGGTGCTATAATAATAAATGATAATAATATACACCTGGAAGGAGCCTGTACACTTTAGTTTTTTCAGTAAAGAGTGTATTGCAATGTACGGGCTGCAGTAAGGTCAGGGAAGGAGCCTGTATGTCTGAAATCCTCAGTAATATACACCTGGAAGGAGCCCGTACATTCTAGTGTCTTCAGTAGTGAAACAGCTAGAATGTACAGGCTGCAGTCAGGCCCAGGAAGGAGTCCGTACACTCTAGCTTCTTCAGTGGTGAGTCAGCTAGAATGTACGGGCTGCAGTCAGGACCTGGAAGGAGCCCATATATCTGAAATTCTCAGTAATTAGACTGTGAACCCTCGCAGGCAGGGTGCTCTCTCCTCCTGTACCAGTCTGTGTCTTGTAATGTTTATGATTATTGTGCTTGTTTTTATGTATACCCTTTCCACATGTAAATGGCCATGGAATAAATGGTGCTATAATAATAAATAATAATAATATACACCTGGAAGGAGCCTGTACACTTTAGTTTTTTCAGTAAAGAGTGTATTGCAATGTACGGGCTGCAGTAAGGTCAGGGAAGGAGCCTGTATATCTGAAATCCTCAGTAATATACACCTGGAAGGAGCCTGTACATTCTAGCGTCTTCAGTAGTGAAACAGCTAGAATGTACAGGCTGCAGTCAGGCCCAGGAAGGAGTCCGTACACTCTAGCATCTTCAGTAGTGAGTCAGCTAGAATGTACGGGCTGCAGTCAGGACCTGGAAGGAGTCCGTACATTCTAGCTTCTTCAGTACTGAGTCAGCTAGAATGTACGGGCTGCAGTCAGGACCTGGAAGGAGCCCATATATCTGAAATTCTCAGTAATTAGACTGTGAACCCTCGCAGGCAGGGTGCTCTCTCCTCCTGTACCAGTCTGTGTCTTGTAATGTTCATGATTATAGTGCTTGTTTTTATGTATACCCTTTCCACGTGTAAATGGCCATGGAATAAATGGTGCTATAATAATAAATAATAATAATATACACCTGGAAGGAGCCTGTACACTTTAGTTTTTTCAGTAAAGAGTGTATTGCAATGTACGGGCTGCAGTAAGGTCAGGGAAGGAGCCTGTATATCTGAAATCCTCAGTAATATACACCTGGAAGAAGCCCGTACATTTTAGCGTCTTCAGTAGTGAAACAGCTAGAATGTACGGGCTGCAGTCAGGACCTGGAAGGAGCCCATATATCTGAAATTCTCAGTAATTAGACTGTGAGCCCTCGCAGGCAGGGTGCTCTCTCCTCCTGTACCAGTCTGTGTCTTGTAATGTTCATGATTATAGTGCTTGTTTTTATGTATACCCTTTCCACATGTAAATGGCCATGGAATAAATGGTACTATAATAATAAATAATAATAATATACACCTGGAAGGAGCCTGTACATTTTAGTTTCTTCAGTAAAGAGCGTATTATAATGTACGGGCTGCAGTAAGGTCCGGGAAGGAGCCTGTATATCTGAGATCCTCAGTAATATACACCTGGAAGGAGCCTGTACATTCTAGCGTCTTCAGTAGTGAAACAGCTAGAATGTACAGGCTGCAGTCAGGCCCAGGAAGGAGTCCGTACACTCTAGCTTCTTCAGTAGTGAGGCAGCTAGAATGTACAGGCTGCAGTCAGGACCTGGAAGGAGTCCGTACATTCTAGCTTCTTCAGTAGTGAGGCAGCTAGAATGTACGGGCTGCAGTCAGGCCCTGGAAGGAGCCCATATATCTGAAATTCTCAGTAATTAGACTGTGAACCCTCGCAGGCAGGGTGCTCTCTCCTCCTGTACCAGTCTGTGTCTTGTAATATTCATGATTATAGTGCTTGTTTTTATGTATACCCTTTCCACACGTAAATGGCCATGGAATAAATGGTGCTATAATAATAAATAATAAAAATACACACGTGGAAGGAGCCTGTACATTTTAGTTTCTTCAGTAAAGAGTGTATTACAATGTACGGGCTGCAGTCAGGTCCGGGAAGGAGCCTGTATATCTGAAATCCTCAGTAATATACACCTGGAAGGAGCCCATATATTCTAGTTTCTTCAGTAAAGAGTGTATTACAATGTACGGGTTGCAGTCAGGTCCGGGAAGGAGCCTGTATATCTGAAATCCTCAGTAATATACACCTGGAAGGAGCCCGTACGTTCTAGTGTCTTCAGTAGTGAAACAGCTAGAATATACAGGCTACAGTCAGGCCCAGGAAGGAGCCCGTACATTCTAGCTTCTTCAGTAGTGAGTCAGCTAGAATGTACAGGCTCCTTCCAGATCATGACTGCAGCCTGTACATTCTAGCTGCTTCACTACTGAAGTAGCTAGAATGTACAGGCTCCTTCCTGGGCATGACTACAGCCTGTACATTCTAGGCTCAACCGCAACCCAACCCCTACATATATGGCTGCTCTGTGCTTCCAGGACCTGTGATGATGTCACATGGAGGGGAGGAGTCAGGGGTCACATGGTCAGCTCCTCAGTGTATGCAGGACTCTGCTGTGCTGGGTGTCATGGTGCTGGATGAGGGGAGGGTTATGTGTGGGGTCAGGAGGGGTTTACAGTGTGGATGTAGCAGAGCCGTGTGTGTACGAGGTGTGTAGAGCGGAGCCGTGTGTGTACGAGGTGTACGGAGCAGAGCTGTGTGTGTACGAGGTGTACGGAGCGGAGCCGTGTGTGTACGAGGTGTACGGAGCGGAGCAGTGTGTGTACGAGGTGTACGGAGCGGAGCCGTGTGTGTACGAGGTGTACGGAGCAGAGCCGTATGTGTACGAGGTGTACGGAGCGGAGCCGTGTGTGTACGAGGTGTACGGAGCAGAGCCGTGTGTGTACGAGGTGTACGGAGCGGAGCCGTGTGTGTACGAGGTGTACGGAGGGGAGCCGTGTGTGTACGAGGTGTACGGAGCAGAGCCGTGTGTGTACGAGGTGTACAGAGCGGAGCCGTGTGTGTACGAGGTGTACGGAGCGGAGCCGTGTGTGTACGAGGTGTACAGAGCGGAGCCGTGTGTGTACGAGGTGTACGGAGCAGAGCCGTGTGTGTACGAGGTGTACGGAGCAGAGCCATGTGTGTACGAGGTGTGCGGAGCGGAGCCATGTGTGTACGAGGTGAACGGAGCGGAGCCGCGTGTGTACTATGTGTGTATGCGATGTATATGGAGCAGAGAAGAGCCATGTGTGTACAATGTGTGTGGAGACGCATGTATACAGAACAGAGCCATTTTGTATTCGTGTCCATGTTCTCCGCCATCATCTCCATTTTCCATCCTCCTTGGTGTTGTTCTTCCATCTTCTTGATTTCTTGATAATTCCTTCTAATTGCTCTTCGCTAACACCACCAGGGTTTTCACCACGTTCTCCATGATGGACTTACATTTTGGATGTTTGTTGTTGCCTAGAAATATCTTCACAAATTCTTTAAAATCGTCCCAAGTTCTTTTCTAAACATCTTTCATTTTTGTTTAGAACTTGTCGTCCTTCTTCATTTTCCAAATATCCGGACCCGGAAAAATGCCTTCTTTCAGTTTTGTTTTTCACAGTCCCTGACACTTTATACACAGGTACTTACAAACGTCTTTCCTTTTTTCCGTAGATCTTTCACGAACTTTAGTGGGGCAAACTAAACGTTCCGCAACTTTGAGAATATAAAATATTTTTCTGTATACTTTTTAATGTGAGAATATATATATATTTTTTTTCTATTTGCTTTTCTTTAACCAAACTTTTTTTTTATATGAGTAAAAAGAGAGAGCCTGTTTTCTGATTACTGCTGTGTATCAGGAAAGCAAGTATGTGTACACCAAGGTCAGCAGCTGACATCATGAGGCAAGGGCCCCTCGAGCTATGGTGGATTGAAGATAAGGCAACCCAGAGCTACAGCAGACATTCATTGTTAAGGAGATTTCCCGAAACTATGGAATTTCTCCTTGACACAATGATGTTCTTGAGTCCAGATTGCAAAGATGTTCTCATTGGCCAACTATTTTGCTCCAGTAATGAGTCCTATCCTGGCTGTCCCATTCACACACAAACCTTGAGTACTTCATGTATCCTCCTTGCTGCACAAGGAGCAAAGTGAGAACTTTCAGATCTCCACATATTGACCATCCTTGATCCTCGTAGCTATGTTTCTTGAGAGTAAAGTCTAAATTCTCATAGCTTTCCTTCAAGTACACAGAATGCTGTACAGTCAGGGCCAGAAATATTTGGACAGTGACACAAGTTTTGTTATTTTAGCTGTTTACAAAAACATGTTCAGAAATACAATTATATATATAATATGGGCTGAAAGTGCACACTCCCAGCTGCAATATGAGAGTTTTCACATCCAAATCGGAGAAAGGGTTTAGGAATCATAGCTCTCTAATGCATAGCCTCCTCTTTTTCAAGGGACCAAAAGTAATTGGACAAGGGACTCTAAGGGCTGCAATTAACTCTGAAGGCGTCTCCCTCGTTAACCTGTAATCAATGAAGTAGTTAAAAGGTCTGGGGTTGATACAGGTGTGTGGTTTTGCATTTGGAAGCTGTTACTGTGACCAGACAACATGCGGTCTAAGGAACTCTCAATTGAGGTGAAGCAGAACATCCTGAGGCTGAAAAAAAAGAAAAAATCCATCAGAGAGATAGCAGACATGCTTGGAGTAGCAAAATCAACAGTCGGGTACATTCTGAGAAAAAAGGAATTGACTGGTGAGCTTGGGAACTCAAAAAGGCCTGGGCGTCCACGGATGACAACAGTGGTGGATGATCGCCGCATACTTTCTTTGGTGAAGAAGAACCCGTTCACAACATCAACTGAAGTCCAGAACACTCTCAGTGAAGTAGGTGTATCTGTCTCTAAGTCAACAGTAAAGAGAAAACTCCATGAAAGTAAATACAAAGGGTTCACATCTAAATGCAAACCATTCATCAATTCCAAAAATAGACAGGCCAGAGTTAAATTTGCTGAAAAACACCTCATGAAGCCAGCTCAGTTCTGGAAAAGTATTCTATGGACAGATGAGACAAAGATCAACCTGTACCAGAATGATGGGAAGAAAAAAGTTTGGAGAAGAAAGGGAACGGCACATGATCCAAGGCACACAACATCCTCTGTAAAACATGGTGGAGGCAACGTGATGGCATGGGCATGCATGGCTTTCAATGGCACTGGGTCACTTGTGTTTATTGATGACATAACAGCAGACAAGAGTAGCCGGATGAATTCTGAAGTGTACCGGGATATACTTTCAGCCCAGATTCAGCAAAATGCCGCAAAGTTGATCGGACGGCGCTTCATAGTACAGATGGACAATGACCCCAAGCATACAGCCAAAGCTACCCAGGAGTTCATGAGTGCAAAAAAGTGGAACATTCTGCAATGGCCAAGTCAATCACCAGATCTTAACCCAATTGAGCATGCATTTCACTTGCTCAAATCCAGACTTAAGACGGAAAGACCCACAAACAAGCAAGACCTGAAGGCTGCGGCTGTAAAGGCCTGGCACAGCATTAAGAAGGAGGAAACCCAGCATTTGGTGATGTCCATAGGTTCCAGACTTAAGGCAGTGATTGCCTCCAAAGGATTCGCAACAAAATATTGAAAATACAAATATTTTGTTTGGGTTTGGTTTATTTGTCCAAATACTTTTGACCTCCTAAAATGTGGAGTGTTTGTAAAGAAATGTGTACAATTCCTACAATTTCTATCAGATATTTTTGTTCAAACCGTCAAATTAAACGTTACAATCTGCACTTGAATTCTGTTGTAGAGGTTTCATTTCAAAACCAATGTGGTGGCATGCAGAGCCCAACTCGCGAAAATTGTGTCACTGTCCAAATATTTCTGGACCTAACTGTACATGTACTGAATGTCACGATTGTCTCCTTGTTTTTGGAGACTATTGTCATTTCAGTTCCTTTGGCATTGAAGTAGTTATTGCCAGTTTTTCTGTTTGCAGATCCGTTGCAGTTGAGGTCAGCTGTAGTCACACCCCATTGTGCTTAAATAGCCAGGTCTCCAAGGAAGCTTTGCTGACTATATAAATCATTTGTATGAAACCCACCTTGGAGGAAGGAAACTTCTGAGGATAGTCTTGAAGTCATATCCTGTCCTCATTTGGTTCTTTATTCCCTATTTGTCTCCCTACTCTTTTGTCTCTTTAGTGCATTGGTGGGTCTAGTGAACCTCACCCGCCTCTCACTAATCTGGGCCTCTATAGGCTTTCTTAAGGACCCAGTGTGCTGCTTGGTGATAGGTACAGAAACAATATACGGACTGGTTAGGAAAGCGGGGACAGCTCAGGTGAGGTTAGGAGGTGACCATCTATCCTCTAGTGCTAGGGTCCACCATTGTTATTCTGTCCTCGGCATTTCCCCCTTGTTTGTGGTGTTTAAGTGTTTTTTTCGATGCGCGTCAGACCTCGGTTGGTTTGAATAAGCTCACCATACCCGTTGCATGACACTGAAGCATACTTGCTGCCATTGTGCAGTAGCAGCTTTCAGACGTTTGTGGATGAATCAATAAAGAATCTCCACTCGCTCACATTGTACTCAATGTTACACTTTTCCATCAGCCCAGAAACATCACTTAATAGTGTCTATTACACATAACTGGAGCATAGCAAATGTGGTGACAATATTCAAAAAGGGGACAAAATCTGAGCCTGGAAATTATAGACCAATAAATTTAATTTCTACTGTGGGTAAAATCCTTGAGGGTTTCCTGCAAGATGCTATTCTGGATTATCTCAAGAAGAATAACCTCATGACACAGTATCAACATGAATGTATGAGGGATTGGAATCTGATCAGCTTCTATGAGTAGATAACATCCAGACTGGACCAGGGAAATGCAGTGGATGTTGTCTGTATGGACTTTTAAAATGCCACACAAACATACATGTGCCAAAGACAGGTCAGAGTAATGAGGGAGATACAATCCAGTCTTAGTGCCGCAAAGATATTGGTGCCAAACAGAAAGCTTGAGTCCATTTTTTTAACCCTTTATGTTCAGTCTTTAGTAATTTTGTTTTCAGAAATAAGTTATAACATTTACTACTTACTGTGGAATGAAAACATCCAACTCTCCCATGACCATATTTGCATTACCTGCCCTGTGTAAACCTGTACCCGTCACTGTAAATTACCTTTGAGGTTTGTAGATTTTAGCAGACATTAATTTCTGCACTGGCTCGGGCTCCTAACTTGGCTTCCCCAACTTCTACCGACCCTGGAAACAAATCTACACCACATACTCATGCAATTCACACTTTCTATGAAGTCAATCTGTAACTGCTTTTTGGTGAATATTTCTGAGAAGCTTCTACAAGGTTTTCTTGCATTTAACTTTAGGCACATTAGACAAGACTAACAATAGGTAACGACAACCGGGGTGAATCCAGGAGGGTATCAATGACGCTGCATCAGTACAATCATCCCTCATTTTGAGCAATGCTTCATACCATGTGAGACAACAGCCAGGAAAGGGAACAAAGTCCTGAGAGCCACCAGACCCCAATCAGCATATCATCTTGTACAACAAGGAGCAAGCACGCATCTGCTCTTATGGTATGAGCACAAATCTCTCTGCTACCACAAAAGTGTTGTCAGTGGTGCTAAGTCTGACAAACAGGTCTCTAATGCATTCTGATGCTGAGTCTAGTACTGTGTCAGGAGCGCTGACAGTAATGAGCGATGAGACAGTTGACTGCTTGAAATTCTCAAATTCCTCTGCAAGTTTTACTTGAACCTGTTTTTTGTTGAGCAATGGAGTCTTGCATAGTGAACATACTGTACATATAAGCCATAAAGATTGAATGTATTACTTATTGCTTTCTAAAGCCTGCTTTACATGCTGCAATTAATCGTGCAATCGCATTTGCGATTGCACCCGCCCCCATTGTTTGTGCGGCACGGACAATTTGTTGCCCGTGTCGCAGAAGGTTGTGACCCCGTCACACGTACTTACCTTCCAAACGACCTCGCTGTGGGTGGCGAACATCCAATTCCTGAAGGGGGAGGGACGTTCGGCGTCACACAGCGGCCGGCCAATAGAAGCGGAGGGGCGGAGATGAACGGGAAGTAAACATCCTGCCCACCTTCTTTCTTCCGTATTGCCGGTGGCTGCAGGTAAGCTGTGTTCATCGTTCCCGGGGTGTCACACGAAGCGACGTGTGCTGCCTCGGGAACAATGAATAACAGGACGTTCAATTTTTTGAAAATGAGCGACGTGTCAGCGATGAACGAGGTGAGGATTTCTGCTCGTTCATAGCGGTCCCACGCTACGATATCACTAACGATGCCAGATGTGCGTCACTTGCGACGTGACCCCGCCTCATTAGATCTCGTTAGATATATCGTAGCGTGTAAAGCCCGCTTAAGAAACAATTGTATCTTATGAGTCCAGGCATTTCTTTAGCTCTCCACAGATGGTCTCTGTCTCTTGAACAATTCTCCTCATAATTCTTTTCACGTCTTTGTCTTGAAATCTTGCGGTGAGAATCTGGTCATGGCCTTTTTATGGTGAAATTATATTCTTTCCACTTCTGAATTATGGCCCCATCAGTGCTCATTGCAACCTTTAGTAGTTTAGAAATTCTTCTGAAATCAGTGCCATAAGTATATTTTGCAACAATAAGGTTGCAAATGTCTTGAGACAGCTCACTGGTTTTACCCATCATGAGATGTTTCTTGTGTACCACCTTGATAATGGGGCACCTTTTTATAGGCCATAAGTTGACCTAGCTAATATTATTTTTCATTACGTGGCAGGATTGCTTTCTAATGTGTGATAAATTTCAGAGGATAATGACTTTCCATGGCTTTTAATACCTATTTTTCTTCAAATGTTGAAAACTTTTTACCTGTGTTATTTCTCATTCTTATGCATTACTTAATTCATGGACATCTATGGTTTGATTTATTTGCCTGTGCAGATTGAAAGGCTGGTTACCGACATCTAATTAGAATTTCATATCAAATGCACCTTTATGAATATATTTATTTAGAAAATTGGTGACATGATCAATACTTACTTCACCAGCTGTACATGAACATATATAACAATATGAAATAGTCAATGCACATTGGATATTGCTTTTTATTTGCTTTTGGATGAAAGATATTAGTAACTGCATATATTTCTAATTCTAATATATCATACATTTTTAACTATATGATAGACCTTGTCATAAGACCCATCCAAGGTTTAGAAAGTATCAAATAGAAAAATTATATTTCCTACTAATTAAAAATTTCCCTGGAGATCTAAAAAGGAGGGTCAATATCACGAATTTTAGAGTAGAATAGAGAAGTAATAAATCTACTGTTAGTGTTTTTCTGCACCAGGGGTTTTATTTACTTTACATGTAGCTTCACAGCAAGGATATTAATGGGCAATCTGCAGTGCACATACATACACACAACACTTAGCTCTGCTACATCTTCACATTTACATAGTGCTCTGCTATATATCTATTATTATATACACATATATATATATATATATACACACACATACAGCTGTACTACAAATGCATATTTGCATATACTGTACTCACATGGTGTATACATTTCCCCATTATTATGCGGTGTTCAGCTCTAAACTCACTCACCAAATGTCATGGTGACGTCTGACCCTGTTCACACTGCAGAGTCTGACACACCAGCTGGTGCTTTTGAGTTGCACATTCAGACTCGGGTGTTGATCAGTTGTGTGCCTACTAGTGATCAGCGTAGCAGGAGTTATTTTCTGCTAGACTGTGCATTGTTGCTAGGGTCACAGGTTACTGGAGACCTATCACAGCTGCCTCTGCCCCCTTTAAAAGATGGTGGAGCCTGTTCTTCCACACCGATTAAAGCTACATTTTACAATAATGTGTTGTGGTGAACCTGTTCTGGAGATCTCCTGTGCGTTATTTGGTGTGTTATGGAAATAACCTCGTAGTCTGTTTATTTCCTCCTTGATTCATTATTTCCTCCTCAGCAGGTATTGTCTTACATCTGTGAATATGTGCAGTGAGTTGAGTTTTGTTTTTTCCCTGTCTGTGTATGTGTGTGGGATAAAACAACTCCTGTCCCAGTTCTATAGACCAGGGCTATTCAGGAGCTACGGTAAGGAAGGCGGTCCAAATATTAGACATATCTTTGGGAACAGGGACAGCTAGAGATACTCTAGCCCTAGGGCCAGTATAGGTGCCCCTGTTCCAAGTTACGTCGTCACGCCCCATGACACCCATTTTACAGTACCTTCAGGGTTATGTGATTGATTACATGACCTGAAAAGACCCTGTAGCTGGTCAGGTAGAAGGTTCTTCAGCTGCTCACTCAGGACGTGCAGCCTCTGTCTAGATCCCAGTAGCTTCGTCTCCTGCTCTGCACTGATCACATAAATCAGTGTGGGGCAGGAGGAGAAAGAGCAATTCTCTCAGTGATCAGGAGGGACACTTTCTCAGCGTTCTCTTCCATCACAGAAAGCTGCATCTGAACAATAAGAGGCACTCACTTATTAGGAAGATTTATTTTTCTTGTTAAAAGTTTTTCTTACAGTTCAAAAAATACAATTAGTTCTTAAGTAAATTCCCTTTTTCATTAAACTATTCAACAGTCTCATATGTTTTTTGAACAATCTGTTGAGAAAATATATAATTTCCACCGGTGTTAATTATTTTTGATGGGAAACAAAATATGATTTTCCAGTAATTCAAGTTTCAAAATCTTGATATGAGTATGGCTTCTTTCCTGTGTGAATTCTCTGGTGTATCGTGAGATCCGATATCTGGTTAAAATATTTCCCACATTCTAAAGAGTAAAAAAAATCTGTTCCCTGTGTGACTGCTGTGGTGTCTAATAAGGTGAAATTGTTCTTCAAAACACTTTCCACATTCTGAACATGAAAAAGGCTTCTCCTGTGTGAATTTTCTGATGAGTAACAAGATGAGATTTCTTTACAAAATATTTTCCACATTCTGTACATGAAAAATGCTTCTCCCCTGCGTGTGACTTCTCTTGTGTTCAACCATATTTGATTTCTTCACAAAACATTTCCCACATTCTGAACATGAAAAAGGCTTCTTTCCTGAGTGGGTTTTCTGATGTGTAAGAAGAAATGATTTATGTACAAAACATTTCCCACATTCTGAACATGAATATGGCTTCTCACCTGTGTGAATTTTCTGATGTGTAATAAGATTTGATTTCTTTACAAAACACTTTTCACATTCTGTACATGAAAAAGGCTTCTCCCCTGTGTGACTTCTCTGGTGTTCAACCATATTTGATTTATGTGCAAAACATTTCCCACATTCTGAACATGAATATGGCTTCTCCCCTGTGTGATTTTTCTGATGAGTAATAAGATTAGATTTCTGTACAAAACACTTTCCACATTCTGAACATGAAAAAGGCTTCTCCTCTGTGTGAGTTTTCTGATGTGTAAGAAAAATTGATTTACGTGCAAAACATTTTCCACATTCTGAACATGAAAAAGGCTTCTCCCCTGTGTGACTTCTCTGGTGTTCAACCATATTTGATTTATGTACAAAACACTTTCCACATTCTGAACATGAAAAAGGCTTCTCCCCTGTGTGACTTCTCTGGTGTTCAACCATATTTGATTTATGTACAAAACACTTTCCACATTCTGAACATGAAAAAGGCTTCTCCCCTGTGTGTCTTCTCTTATGTATAATAAGACTTGATTTATGTAAAAAACATTTCATACATTCTGAACATGAATATGGTTTCTCCCCTGTGTGAGTTCTCTGGTGTCTAACTAGGATATCTTTCCGTACAAAACATTTCCCACATTCTGAACATGAATATGACTTTTCCCTAGTATGAATTCTATCATGCCTAACAAGATCTGATTTCCTGTTAAAATATTTCCCACACTTGGAACAAGAAAATCTATTCTCCTTTGTGTGAATTTTTTGATGTTGAACAAAAAATGTTTTGAGGGGAAAACTATTATCTATATGTAAAATTGGCTTCTTTGCTGTACAAGCAGTTCGTTTTTTAAAGCCTGTTTTGTGACTGTTATTTGCCTTAGTAATCTGTAATGTTTCGTAAGATAGGACCTGTCTCATAGGATCAGATGATAGATCTTTGCTGTGAAGGGACGATGGGATATCTGGAGTCATCGAATTTACTTCAATTGTATCCTGTGTGATCTGAAGGTCATTTGATTTAAAACTTGAAGATGTGAGTTGTCCCTCTGATCTCCTGGTACAGTCATCTGCCAATAATGAAACTAATTATTATTTTTTAACAAAATATCTTTGAAATTAATATTTTTTAACATTTATACTTAAAATGTCCATAGAACGTGCAAGTTATGTAGCATAATTAAATTATTCAGTAAGAGAATTACAGTTCAATTTACTAAAAAAAACCTCATAAAATGAACTAGTAAAGTGTGGTGTTCAACGATTTGTTCATTCTGTGTCCAATATATTAGAATAATAAGTCATGAAAAAATATTATGTAGACGAAAATTATACCAATCCCTCATCTCTGAATGGAAAATCAGAGGGTTTCCACATTATAAGTAGCTCATAAATGCATGAAAAGCAACATGGCTTCCATAAACCAATCCAGCAAAATCCGCTCTCCCAAAGTCAAATCTACCTCTCACGTCTGAGCCTTGCAGTGTACTTGTGATGCCCTGGCAAGCAGGTAGTCACAGATATAGGCCCCGCACAACACCCGTCCCTCACAGGCAACATCAGACAAACATTTCAAACCCTAGTCACCACCCCCAGGGCTTGATGGACACACCAGGAGGCGGAACCAGGCGGGTGGAAGACGCCCACCTAGGAGTCCTAGACAGCCTGGGGCGGGGAAAAGTCAGTTCAGAGAGCAGATTAGTTTGGAGTTCAAGGAGAGTGGAAGCAGGCCTGCGAGTCAGGACTGCAACCAACTGACGGGTGCCAGGGGAGGAGCCCTGGTACCTTTGGCTAGGAGGTAGACGGAGGCTTCTGTTTGCAGGAAACGGGAAGACAACTCGGTGGAACCGTGGTGGACCGGGACAGGGTAGTGGCCCGCCGGTACCGACCCAGGAAACCGACTCGGAAACCGGAGCACAAGTGGGGGTACTCAGACCCAGAAACGAGGTCCAGAAGCTTCTGGACTGAGTTAATTAACTGATTGCGGTCAAGACTAAAAGGTCCTTTCCCACCCAAAGTCCCTAATAGAAGACAACAGCCCACCGACGCTGATCCCAATATCAATATCAATATCCCAATATCAATATCAATATCTCAGAGATCCCACGGGCCAGCGTCTGCGGGCAAATGGGCTCCTTTGGCCACATCCAGCCGGGGAGCGGATTCCTGGAATTGCAAGCACAGGCAGTCAACCATTACAAAAAGTACTCACAGCAAAAAAAAGGGCAACCAGTCCAGTTAGCCCAGGCCAACACATCTAATGCACCAACAGGATGCAGACAAACCTCTCAACATGATGGACACTTCACAGGTGCAAGGTAAATTGCACACTAGTGGCGCGCATAGGGCACTGTTCACACTCGTATGCGCATGGTATCCAGCCAGCAACCTATTATCACGCCCTTACTATTAGGTTAGGCGGGTTAACACGGGGTGCAGCCGGGCCTCTTAATACGGCCGTGCATAATGGAGTCTCTGTCCCTTGTGTGCTGCAGTGAGTAGTGTCCGGGTAACCCGCCTAACCTAATAGCGGCAGGCTGCTGAGCACGGGGGCGGCACATACTGAAACCTCATTAACCTTTTCACGACATTAAACGCACCCATACGTCCTGGATAGAAAGGAGTTCCCGACCTTGGACATATTATGGGTACGTCCTGGCAATCATGTGGCCACCGTGACTGGGGCAGCGTTGATCATATAAAAAGGTGCCTTCTGTCTCTTACAGTATGGTACTAGGACTCCGTGCCACAGAGGTTTACCCAACTCCCCCGGAACTATGATCGCTGTGATTGGCTGTTCAATTTTGAACAGCCAACCACAGCTATTTCAATGTTTCAGGCCTGAAACGTTGAGGTGCAGCTATGCTCGGTGCAATATCAGCACCAATCATATGTTTGATTCTGTGTCACAGTGCTCGGCTGCAGATCTGCTGGTATTTGTGGTACCACTAGCGATATTACGCCTGTGCCACCACTACTGCTGTGTGAAAATTGTTTTCCTCTTCCTGACCGGTTCCTGTCTCCTTTTTTTCTAATCTACTCTGATCCCTCTTTCCACCTTTTCTCTCCTCTCGCTAACCTCTTCCCCGTCCTGCCGCCGAGCGCTAATTAGTACTTGATTGCTGGTCAGTACTTGATCGTGCGAGTTTTGGCAGGTTTTTTTGCACCACATTCGTGTGTGCTTCCTGCAGCTGCCAAGCTCTGATCAGTGACGCACATCACTGATCGGCATCCATGCTTGATTTTGACTTAGGACTTTGTTATTTTGTTCCTGTCCATTTTTTTCCCGTTTTTCACCACATCCATGCGTGCTTTCTGCACATGCTGAGCGCTGATCAGTGACACACATCACTAATTGGTTTCTAAAAACAGTAAAATAGGAATCAAATTAAAATAATAATTTAGATTAGTTGATCGGCTAGATTAGGGAGAGTAAAAATACACTGTAGTAATAATAGTCTACTCCAGTATTTTTCACTGGCTGGGCTAATGTCAGTTGTGGGTGCGCAGTACTTTTTTTTTTTACTGATTTCCATTTAGAAAGTTTATTTCACCAAATTTTTATATTGTCTATTTTATTTGTTTTTATCTTTTTCTTTCTATATTCTTTTCTTCTAGTCTTTTCTCTTCTATTCTAATAAAAACGTTTACACCAAAAACACTCACACAGACACACACACACACACACACACTTGTCTCTGACACTGATAGTGAGGGAGGGCATCACATCTTGCTTTATTTTTTCTTCTCTTCCTCCAGTGATACTGAACTCCCATGCAGACGCCACAAGACCAAATGAGCCACCGCCCACCATTAGTGACCCCCCATGAACCTCACTCCCCCACCCCGAAGATTATGAGCCACAGATTTCTGATTTTGTGGCCCAATCAAACATCCAGTTTGACACTGCCGGCCTCACATATATTGACTTTTCAAAGTCTTTTTCTCTGAGAATCTCTTAAATCTCATGGTGGCCGAAACAAATTTGTATGCCCAACATTTTTTGCCTCAAATAAAAGGACAAAAGTGATGTCCTTTGGTTGACCATAATACATGGTGATGACAGTGTAGCGCTCTGGAAAACCAGGTAGATGCATACATAGGCCCCCGCAGAACACCTATCCCCCAAAGGGTTAAACCAGCCGACCTGAAACCCTAGTCACCCCTCTCAGGGAAGGACGGAAACACCAGTGGGCGGAACCAGGCGGTAAGGGAACGCCCACTTAAGGGTCTGGAGAGCCCGGGGCGGGAAAACAGTTAGAAAAGCTCAGAGTTTGAAGTGGGAGGTCAGGCTAAACTGACAGGCGTCAGGGTTGGGGCTCTGACGTCCCGGCTAGGTGGCAGACGGTACCCATAGTCTACAGGAGACGGGAAGACGGCTGCCGGAGATCCGAGGAGGACCGGGCCAGGGTTGGAGCCTGCCGGTACCGACACCAGAGAACCGACCCGGAAACCGTGTGCACAGAGGGGGTACTTGGACCCTGAAGCCAGGACCGGCACCGACGGCCTAGCTAATTAACCAATTGAGGACAGGATTTTAGGTCCTGTCCCAACCTAAGTCCGAAAAGTAGACAACTGCCCACCGAGAGGGATAGGGCAACTGCCAGGGTCTGTAGATCTGAAGGGTCAGCGTCAGACGCGCACGGCTTCCAACCAAAAGGCCCGCAAGCGGACTCCCATGTTTCAAACCGGGAAGTCCTACCTACAACACACCGAGTGCAGAGGAGAGAGACTTTGACTACCAACCCGGGTGTGGAATCAGATACACCCGTCTGCAGCAGCCGGCCACCATCACCTTGATTTACCACAGGACTTGTGTGCTTTATTCGACCGTGAGTAAACCACGGCCCGGCCGGGTGCGCTAACCCCTGTAATCACCTTCCTCAGCATAGAGACACTGGGCCCCCGAGACATCCATCCCTACCCACAAAGGGATTAACATCCAGCTGCCAGTCCCATCGTCCCCGGGAGTCCCACAACAGCAGCGGTGGTGCGACATCTCACCACACACCGTGGGTGGCGTCAAAGACATTCTAAAACCAGCCCCGTATAAATACGTCACCTTTTATTCGAAGTGTCCGCGCGACCCCCGGGTCCGGAGAACCCCTCGAGCCGTACCGTAGATCCAGATCCGAGCAGCAGCGGCGGCTGCTGGCACGGGGGCGGCACATTAGCACAGCCACCGCTGTACAGGGTTTGGCTATGTGCGCACATTGCGTATTTGCATGCAGTTACGCTGCGATCTGCACCGCAGCATCACTGCATGCATCCTGCGTCCCCAGCATAATCTATGAAGATTATGCAGGAGACGTGCGCACGTGGCGTATTAGAGCCATGTCACTTCTTTCTTGCGCTCTGCATGCATCCCCCGCTCTGTCTTGGGAGGGGCTGCACTCAGAGCGCATGAAATCGTTTTTTTTTTTTCTCATTACGGACTCTTTCTGCAGCTGTTCAAATCACTGCGGAAATTTCTGCAGTGACAGAACGCTACGTGCGCACATAGCCTTTATCTACAAACAGTCCACAAACGAAACTGTGCCCTTGGATACAATAAACACAGTTTATCAGATCTATTTGATAAAGTCCTCCATGCCTACAGTGCAATGAGAGTAGCTAAGGTGTGGTAGAAGAAGCTTGCTGTGCACATCACACATATGGCACTGTATAACGCTTATGCCAAACTGGTACCCTCCTGCAGTTTCAAGGCCCTAGATTTTGGAACACAGGAAGGAGCGGGCCCCAGTACATCTGGAACTGAAGGTTGTTATGGTTAATATTTTATATTAAGTTTTGATTATCATTTAAGCAATTTATATATCTATATATCTTTAATAATTTTATACTTATATTAGCTTTATAAAAGTGTTATTCAAAAACGCAATAAACACAGGATGTAGTCGCTGTTATAAAGATGAAATAATAAAGAAAAAAATCAGCTCACCCGTATATGTATCCGCTCAGTTCAGATGGGATGCAGGATGTCCACCGGACAGGCAGGTCCGTAGAGGCAATTGCAAGGAGTAAGGATGGGACTCAGCACCAATTCCAGGATAGAAAAAATATAAATCCAACGGAAAATATATAAAAGTTTAGAGACTTTATTCAACGATTAAAAATCCAAGAAAAATTATGATGATGCTTATATTTAAGGACTTATCTACATTCCAACTGTCCGAAAC